>NC_067402.1:300459855-300479852 GCF_016432865.1 Antechinus flavipes | reverse complement strand
AAGCAGTCCTTTACATGTTGAATGGATTGCAGTATATCCTAGATACAATATATGTGTGCAGAACCGAACAGTTTTCTTGTTGCACAGGGAGAACTGAATTCAGAAGAAAAACAAAGATGCAAGCAGTTTATATTCATTTCCCAGTGTTCTTTCTTTGGGTGTAGCTGCTTCTGTCCATCTTTGATCTGAATTAACTCTCTTTATCGAAGAGATCCACTTCCATCAGAATACATCCTCAAACAGTATCGTTGTTGAGGTATATAATGATCTCCTGGTTCTGCTCATTTCACTCAGCATCAGTTCATGTAAGTCTCTCCAGTCCTCTCTGTATTCATCCTGCTGGTCATTCCTTACAGAACAATAATATTCCACAACATTCATATACCACAATTTACTCAACCATTCTCCAATTGATGGACATCCTTTCATTTTCCAGCTTCTAGCCACTACAAACAGGGCTGCCACAAACATTTTGGCACATACAGGTCCCTTTCCTTTCTTTAGTATCTCTTTGGGGTATAAGCCCAGTAGAAACACTGCTGGATCAAAGGGTATGCACAGTTTGATAACTTTTTGAGCATAGTTCCAAGTTGCTCTCCAGAATGGCTGGATGTGTTCACAATTCCACCAACAATGTAGCAGTGTCCTGGTTTTCCCACATCCCCTCCAACATTCCATATTATCTTTCCCTGTCATTCTAGCCAATCTGACAGGTGTGTAGTGGTATCTCAGAGTTGTCTTAATTTGCATTTCTCTGATTAATAATGATTTGGAGCATATTTCCATATGTCTATAAATAGTTTGAATTTCTTCATCTGAGAATTGTCTGTTCATATCCTTTGACCATTTATCAATTGGAGAATGGTTTGATTTCTTATAGATTAGAGTCAATTCTCTATATATTTTGGAAATGAGGCCTTTATCAGAACCTTTGATTGCAAAAATGTTTTCCCAGTTTATTGTTTCCCTTCTAATCTTGTTTGCATTTGTTTTGTTTGTACAAAAACTTTTCAATTTGATATAATCAAAATTTTCTATTTTGTGGTCAATAGTGATCTCTAGTTATTCTTTGGTCATAAATTCCTCCCTCTTCCACAGGTCTGAGAGGTAAACTATCCTATGCTCTTCCAATTTATTTATCATCTCATTCTTTATGCCTAGGTCATGAACCCATTTTGACCTTATCTTGGTGTACGGTGTTAAGTGTGGGTCAATGCCTAGTTTCTGCCATACTGATTTCCAATTTTCCCAACAATTTTTGTCAAATAATGCATTCTTATCCCAGAAACTGGTGTCTTTGGATTTGTCAAACACTATATTATTAAAGTTATTGGCTGTTTTGTCCTTTGAATCTAACCTATACCATTGATCAACTAGTCTATTTCTTAGCCAATAACAGAAGGTTTTAGTACCTGCTGAAAAGCTAACACTTTTCAAAAGTCTTTTTAAAGTTGATGTTTCATAGAAAGGTTTGTTCAAGAGAATTTCCTTAACTTAAAAGTCATAAGAATCAAATTTTATCAATCAGTGAGCAGAGAAGCAATTTTGTGTTGTATACATATTTCTGAATGTACTCATAGTATAGAAGCCTGAAGCCTAGATTTATGAGTTTACTGAATCCACGTTTCTTATAAGTATGTCCCTACTTTTTGCCTTAGTTAACAAGTATATTGGTATGATTATGTAATATAGGCTTATATATGTATAATTATGTATTTCATTATTTATGCATTTGTTTTGCTATATTAGCATCCACATTTTATTTTATTTATTTCACACTCATTACATAGTTATGTTTCACATATAAAATGTTGTTATTGTGAGTATCTGGTTATAAAAATAAGATTTTTTAAAAATCATTGGAGGCCTAAGAAATGAAGTGATAAAGGAGGCCGTACATTTCCCCTCAATGGTGTTGCCCCCAGAACGCTAAGAAAATTGGAATATAAACATGTGATACATTCCTATTTCTGAGAACTTATATTTGTTAATGTGAGAAGAGATCAGAGTGAAAGAAATAAGGTGGATAACACTCCTAGTGAGAGGTATGATGCCCCAAGTGTAGCATTGTTGATATTTATTATCCCATTCTAATATGTAGAAAGTGGAATATTTTTTTAAGGTGTCAGAATTTGCGAAAACTATAATAAACCATTTCATTTCTGTAATTACATGCTACTAATACTATCACTATAGTGTAGGTCTTGCTTAAACCTGATCTTGATGACTCTAGTTTTATTTTAACTGATATTTCTCTCTCCAAATGATCTCTCTCCAATTCATCTTTCACTTACTGCCAAAATACTGTTGTTGTTGTTTTTTTTTTAAATAAACATGTCTAATGATGCCTCTTGCTCAAAAATCTTGGTCCAACATTGTCTTTTAAATAAAATCTATTATCTGTAGCCTGACATTCAAAGTCTTCATCATTCTGTTTTTTTCTTACTTTTCCAGCTTCTCTTTTCCTACTCTCTTCCCGTATTCATAGAATATTTTTCATTCAAACTAGATTAATCATTTATTACTCCAAAACTTTATTCTTCCATATTTCACATCCATACATTTGCAAAAAGCTGCTCTCTGCTTGAAATGAGCACTCTCCTGTCCCCCAACAAAATATTTGGTTATTAAAATAATTTCTCTTTCCATTTGTTTCTCTGTTTAAGTTCTCAAACTTAATTTTCTTTTTTTAAATATATATGTATATAGGCATTTGTATACACACGTACATATATGTGTGTATTCTTTCCTGTCAATAGTTATCTGTCACTATGCCATTTTCTATCTTGGCTTCCTTATTATTTAGAACAATGAATTTTATAGGATAGGTGAATAATAGATGTTGGTTGTATTTAATTGAATTTTACATCCTTTGTTTCAGGAAAGACATTGAAAAGCTTAAATATATCCAAAGAGTATTGGCCAGGATGACTAAGGAACCTGAAGCCACATAAAGATGGGATAACTTAGTCTTGAACTATGCAATCTTTGAAAAAAAAATGAGGAGTTAAAAGCATCATCAAGAAAATTTATAATAGGAAAAGAAAATGGGCTATAATTATATAATTACTTTCATAATATTAGGAGAAAGTGAGGATTTTATCTAATATATTGGGTAAATGTTCAATATAAAATTATGGAAAGAGTCAAACAAGATGGGCAGGTATGGATGAGTTGCTATTACATCACTGGAGGGAACTTTGAATCAATAAATATTTGAGTATTTAAGTCTGATTCAAAAGAGAGATTAAATTTATTCTGATTCCTCTTATAAAGCAGAATTTAGAACAATGGATTGAAATTACAAGTAAATAGATTTTAATTAAATACAACAAAGACTTTTAAACAGTTAAAATCATCCCCAAAGTGAAATTATTTGCTTCTAAGCAGACATAAATCTTAGTCTAGAACAATGGCATAAGATGACTATTTTAGTAGTAGTATAAAGCAGACAGTTTAACAAACTGCATACTACAGGTTCAACAAATAACAAAAATCTATTTTTTTTTCAATTAAGTTTGCCAATCTGAAATCTAATTTGTTAACATACTTTGGTTCTCTAAATGATTTCATGACAAATGGAAAAATCAATAAATTAAGTGCTTATTTTTAAGTCAGCCAAAAATTGTGTAATTTTAAAGTTAGGAGAGAATTTAGAGGCCCTTTAGTGCTAATCCCTCTTTTAATATTTTTTTTCTAATATCAGGAAAAGAAAAATTAAAATATTTGCTCAAAGTCTCGATGTTATGCAGTAATAAGGCCAAGGAAAGGGCCTACATTTTACTTTTTTCTTCTTTATATTAGATTAGATTTTTCTTTTATGATTTTGGTAGAAATTTAATCACTATTCTTGATCTAAAGTCTGTTTACAATTGAGAAAGTTCAGTGACTGAGAACATCTGACTTTGCTGGCTAAAAAAAAAGGTTGTGTTGAGGAAGAATAGCAAATTAATATTGAATCAATAAATGTAATAACTCCTTACACTTTCCCTACCTTGAATTTGTATATATGTATGTGTGTATGTGTATATATATGCATCTATCATATATATGTGTATATATATCACATATATATTTATACAGTAAATATGTGTACCTATCTATAAGTATATATGTTTATATACATATTTAAATATGTATGCACACATATAAATACATATACATATGTATGTATGTATATATACACAAATATGTACATATGTGTGTGCTAAGAAGCCAATCATCTTTAGAAAATTATGTCATCTCAGTTACTTAAAGAAATCTTGGAAATTCCTCCTTCTTCTATTATATATTACATAATCCACTTTAGGAATTTCATTTGTTGATAGTTCAGAATATTAATGCTATTGACTGACTATTATCCAATTACCAAGAGTAAAACATTTTCTCTTTTGAAATATATGTAACAGTTTAACAAACTTATGGCTCAGGTTCAATTTTCTACTTACTATATATAATGAATATATATGACAGAAAAATGGTTTGGGGAAAAATAAATGTTTTGATGTACAAAGGCAAAATAATTTGTATCTATAAACATCATTTTTGGAGATCCAAAGGAAGCCTAATATATAACAGAGCTTTTCTTCCAAGCATATATGTTTTCACAAGTCATGAAAAAATATGTTGGGATACTAAAGTGTTATTCTACATTGGGTAAATGTATCCAAAATAGTAACAACACTAATAACTAGTGTTCATAAAGCAACTTAACATTTGAAATGTGTTTATAATATTGCTCCTAATAATGAGTTTTAATGTATTTTTTATCTGATATAGCAACATGAGTTTATTATCAATTTGTATCTCACTTGATTACTATCAACACATGGAACAGCTATTTGGCAACAACAATCAATTAACCATTTAAAACACATATCACTTTCTTATATGAAATAGAATTTCGGATGTTCTCAAGACTATGACACTTCCACATTTGTATTTTTAAAGAAAACTTTGAAAGCAACACTATTGAGACTTTTGGGGTTGTAAAATATTTAAATATTTTGAAGGAAAAAAATCACAAAATCTCTCAAAAATGACAACATCTAGGTCAATTCATATCTGAACAAGAATATCTTCAATAACATGTTCAAGAAAGAGAGAGGTAGAGTCAGTGGTGAAGAAAAAAAGAGGGACTCACCAGAACTCTCCCTAAAATTCCTGCAAACAACTTTAAATAATACCTTAAAACAAATCCTAGAGAAGTAGAACCTAAAAAATGATGGTGTGAAGCAAATTTCTAGTCAAAGACAACTTAGATGGTTGGCAGGAAAGATCTGTTCCACTGACCTGGTAATGAAGTGAAGTCCCATGTGGCCCATGTCAGCACAGAACAGCCCCAGAAAATGAGGAGCAAGCCTTAGAAGCACTGAATCTGCAGTTTCAATACCTGCCTCTGGAAGTCTCAGCATACAAACAGTAAAAAGTGCCAAAAAATGGTCAGAAGGATATTACAGAGTCTCTTTGCTCATGGGAGGGTCAGGATTTTATTGTTTTGTCCATTTTTAGATCTTGCTCAAAGTCCTGGGTGGCAGCCATTCTGAGGGGAAGAGGAAAACTAGCATACCAAACTTGTCACTTCAGTGGAGCTGGTATGCTAGCCACAGTTCCAGGGTAAAAAAAAATGCTTATGGTCACTCACAAAGAAGAACATTGTCCAGAAGAGTAAAACATATCTCTATCAAGATCATAAAATTTTGGAAGAACTGAAAATTTACAAGTATCCAGAAGTATCTTTGAAAACAGCTCCATAAAATCCCTGAAGATTGGAACAATGCATCCTCTACTCTGAAAGGAGAAGCCCATTTTTGAAAATCAAGAAATAAGCTGGAAATTGAGTAAAAAATAAAAAAAAAAACATAGAAAACTATTGATATTACAAGGAAGATCAAAACACACACTCAGAAGAAGACAGCAAAGGCAAAACTCCTATATTCAAAATCTCAAAGAAAAAATATGAATTGGTTGAGGTCATGAAACAGCTCAAAAAGGATTTTCAAAATCAAATAAAACAGAAAGAGGAAAAATGAGAAAGAGAAATAAGAGTGATGCAAAAAAATGTGCAAAAAGAATCAATAACTTGATAAAAGATGCATAAAAATATTGGAAAAAATAATTTAAAAATAGAATAGACCAAACCACATGAGAAGTACAAAAGTCCAATGAGTAGAAAATTGCCTGAATAGCAGAATAAACAAAAATTCATGGAAAAGAAGAACTCCTTAAAATTTAATAACTGACCAAATGGGGAAAGAGGCAATAAAAGCTCAGTGAGCAAACTAATTACTTAAATATTAAAATTGAATAAGTAGAAATTAATGACTTTAGGAGACATTAAAAATGTCACAATAACATAAAACCAAAAGAATGAAAAAAATAGAAGAAAATATAAGTAGCTCATTACAAAATAACAACTGCCCTAGAAAATAGTTACAAGAGATATAATTTTATAAAACTTTTGGACTACCTGATAACCATGATTACAAGAAGCAAAAAATCATCTTTCTTTCTTTTTTATTCTTAATAGTATTTTATTTTTTTCCAAATATGTGATATATTTCAACATTCATTTTTATAAGATTGTTTCAACTTTTTCTCTCTCTTGATCCTTTACCTCCTCCCTCCCCAAGACAGCAAGCAATCTAAGTTAAACATGTGCAATCATTTAAAAATACTTACAATTTTTCATGTTGTGCAAGAAAAAGAACAGATCAAAAGTGAAAAAAAGCACGAGAAAAAAAGCAAACAAAAAAAAAAGTTGAAAATGCTATGATTTAATACTCAGTGTTCATAGTTTTTGTTTTTTTGTTTTTGTTTTTGTTTTTTTTTTTTGTTTTTTGTTTTTTTCTGGAAGTGGGAGGCATTTTCTATCCAAGGATATTGAAATTGTAAGACATCATCTTTCAAGAAATCATCAAGGATAATTGTCCTGATATTCTAGAATCAAAGGGTAACAAAAAAGAATCGATCAATTACTTCCCAAAAGAGATCCCAAAAATGAAAACTCTCAGCAATACAAATTCTAGAGCTCCCAGGTGAAGGAGAAAATAGGACAAACTACTAAAAAGAAAACAAAAATGAAGCATCGTGGTGGTACAGTCAAGATAACAAAAGATTGAGCTGCTTCTATATTAAAGAACTGAAAAACTTATAATATATTATTCAGAGAGCCAAGGGGCTAGGATTATAATCAAAATTCACCTACTCAAAAGAACTGAGCATACTCCTTTGGTTGAGGTAGCAGGAAATGGAAATTTATTGAAATATAGGACTTTGAAGCATTCCTAATGAAAATTTTACTTTTTAAATACATTACTCAAAATCTTAAGAGATAAGCAGGAAAGGAAATCAATAAGGTTAAATTGTTTACATTTCTACATGGGAAGATGATATTTGAAACAAAAAGAAGCATTCTTAAAGCATTTAGAAGAAATTGTGTGTGTGTGTGTGTGTGTGTGTGTGTGTGTGTGTGTGTGTAATATATGGCATCAGTGTGAGTTGAATATAATGGGATGATATCTAAAAACAAATAAAATTAAGTGCTGAGAAAGAGGGATGCACTAAGAGAAAGGGATGAGAGGTAAGGTAGGGTAAATTATCTTAATGCAAAAAAGACAAGAAAGAGGTATTTTAGTGGAGAGCAAGATGGGGGAGGTGGCAGGAATTAGTTGAACCTTCACTCTCATCAGAATAGGCTCAAAGAGGCAACTACATATACACTTATTTGAGTATCTTATCTTATCCTATCTATCTTATCCTAAAGTGAAGGAGGAGAGGAAGGTGATAAGAGAATCGGAGGAGGTACTGATTAGAAGGAAGGACAGATTCTGGGAGAGGATAGTAATAAACAAAACACTTTTAAGGAAATATAAGATAAAAAGATAGAAGAGAATAAACAGGAAGCACAAGATGACAAGAAAATTTAGCAAATCATAATTGAAAAAAAATTGAAAAAAGTTTCTTGATAAAGGTCTCATTCTCAAATATACAGAAAAATGTCAGATTTATAAAAATAAAGACCATTTTCCAATTTACAAAAATATATGAATAGTATTTTTTCCAGATGTAATCATTACAGCTGCATGTACCCATATTTTGTAAAATTTTCTAAATCATTTTCCATTGGGGAAATGCAAATTAAAACTATTCTAAGGTATTACCACAGACCTGTTGACTAATCAAATAGAAAGTGGAAATGACAAATGTGGCAGGGGATGTGGAAAATTGGTGTACTAATGCATTGTTAGTGGAATTGTGAAATAATTCAACCATTATGCCCAAAAGTATTAAAAGAACATTCATACCCTTTGATCTGTCAATGCTACTACTAAATCCATATGCTCAAAGAGATTTTAAAAAAAGGTAAAGTGACTTATATGTACAAAAAACTATTTATAGTAGCTCTTTCTGGTGGCAAAGAACTGAACATTGAGAAGATGCCTATCATTTGCGGAATAGCTGAACAAGTTGTGGCATATTATTGTGATGGGATATTATTGTGGAACTAATGAGAATTAATGAGCAAGATACTCTCAGAAAAAGCAGGAAATACTGAAAGGAACAGATGCAAATTGAAATGAGTAGAATGATGAGAACAAAATACTATATGTATTTATAATGTAAGATGATCAACTGTGAATGACTTTGTTACTTTCATCAATATAATAATCCAAGCCAACTTTGAAGGACTTATGATGAAAAATTCAATCCTTCTTCAGAGAAAGAATTGGTGAAGGCTGAATACAGATCAAAGAATATTCTAAAAAACTTAATTATTTTTCCTGTGAGTCTTTTTGGTCTGTTTTCTTTTATAATATGAATAATATGCAAATACACAAGTATAACCTATATCAAATAGCTTGCCTTCTTAATGAGGAGAGCACAGTA
The DNA here is from genome assembly GCF_016432865.1 of Antechinus flavipes. Taxonomy (NCBI): domain Eukaryota; kingdom Metazoa; phylum Chordata; class Mammalia; order Dasyuromorphia; family Dasyuridae; genus Antechinus; species Antechinus flavipes. The sequence continues at coordinate 300,470,963 of NC_067402.1, read as the reverse complement.
GGAGAAAGATGTTTTAGAACACAAAGTTTTAAAAATTAATATTAAACTGTTTTTCATATAATCATGGAAAAATTAAATGTCAAAAAAGAAAGTCATCCAACCTTTATTTTACAAATTATTAATTTTGCAAATAATTAAAATCATGATGTACAATCAGAAGAGTGTATAAATGGTAATAAAAAGGTGAGGGGAGTGGGTATCACATGAATCTTACATGTGCCAAAATATAAAAAGCTCAATGAAACACTTTAGAATAAATGCATAATAGAAATTAGCAGGAAATCAGAAGAAAAAAAATAAGTAGATCAGTTTTGAAAGTATTATGTTGAGTTCATTGCATACTTGTTGAAAATCAAGTCCAGCAAGTTAGAGGGGGGATTTTGAAGATGAAATCATAAATCTTTCCCTATTTCATATAATTTGTTCCAATTGACTTTTTATACAAATTTATATATATATGTATTTGCATGTGTACATATACACATATATTTAATAAGCATGTATGTGCATATATTGAATACATAAAATTGTTCTTTTATGATATACCTAGAATTTTAAAATAAAATTAATCAATAGAAGTAGCATTTTCCAGTTCAATCAGTCAAATAACTGTCCAAAAAGAATTGATTAACCAGGAGTAGCCTATATGAAGCAGTCCAAGATCTTTCTGATGATAGTTTCCTTTTCTAGATGTTTTTTGATCATTCCTTTTAATGATACTTTCTAGAATTCTGTCAGAAATTGAATGAATACTCCCTAGCTCATAATTTATTGAATTATATGTGTGTGTGTATGTGTATCTCCCTTTTTTTTCTAAACAGCAAGATAAATAAGTGAGATATTACAATATACTACATTTGAATGCAAATATTGGCCTGATTTTCAAAAAAAGAGTCTGTCATCATGTTTGCCATTTAATACCAGAAGATATTTCAGACCAGAGGTTACAGTTTATCAAAGATAGCTTGATGTCTTCTAGCTAGATTTCTTGTTGTTTGAGGAGTCATCACACATTGAAATTAGTATTAATTTTTTGAGTAGAGTAGTAGCAATAATTAAGGAAATTTCACTTAATTTGAAAGCTTGAAAAATTAGTTGATGTCTAGTGATTATTTTGTCTTTATGTCATTACCTTCTGGCTCTCTGACATGCATAAACTGACTAATTAAGCACCATGGGTGATATGTGGGGATAAGAGAGAAGAAGAAGTGAACAGAAAGGTTAAAAAGAAGGAGAAAGAAACAGGGTATGAGAACCATCCTCTTTTCACCGACATTTTTATTCATTTTTTATGAAAAGACATATTTGGCTCATTTTAGACTTCCAAATGATCCATAAACTTGTCCTTTATAATGTGATTTTAAGAGATATCATGGGTTATTTAAAAAATGATCCCACCTTTCTCTGTGAGAATAGTTAGGATCAAACATTAATTATTTGAGATATAGAGATTGACAAGTAATTTATTGTAAAGGACTTTGAAACTACAAATTCCTAAAACAAATAAATAATCAAAATGATATGGATAAATCTAGCTGACCAACACCATAGATTAGAGCACAGCTGCCCACTTTATATTGTAGAAAATATATTAATATTATGTATTAATATAATTGATAATAAATAATCATTTAAAATAAGATTTACACATTGACATATGTGTATATACAATTATATACATGGATGCATACACTGTCATATGTATTTATATTATATCACAAAGTTAAGATTCATAAGTATGTGGCTAAATAGAACATTTCAAAGACTATAGGTGAGTCTGGCTGGTGACACAACAGGTGAGCTTTGCTATTCAATTCTTCATCGCTATGTGATTGTCATCAGCAATATCATCATTAATAATATTAAGGACCTCCAGAGAGGCTAGTAATATATAAAGTATGTATATAGGTGAGTCAAATTATTTATATTTTAGTTTTCTGGAGTGCACACTATATTTAAAAAAATCATTCTTATTGGTCATAGTATTAATGTATTTTGTGTTAAAGTCATTTCATAATATTTGTTTCACAATATGCTTTGCAAGAATAGTGCTTTATTTATGTACTGTACCCTGGGTTTGTAAAAGGATAGATGGGAGGAATAGGGAACTTCTTCAGCCCTTTAAGGCTCTTTCATGCTTAAATAGCCCTAATCACACAAGGGGGAGGAAGAGGAAGATTAAAAGAGAAAAGGCCCTGCAGTTAGAATAAAAGAAAAAAAAAACAGAAATAATCTCACTGGTTATTTATTCCATAGCTTCTTAAACGGTGGATCACAACCCATTATGAGGTCTTGTAATTGAATGTAAAGATTGTGAAATTATGATTAATCAGTAAATGTTTGATTTGTATACCTATTTTATATACCTATATTTCTAGAATCAAGTAAAAGTTCTTTAGACAAAATGGGTTCACAAAAGGAAAAAGTTTAAGAAACCCTGAGCTCACCCTGAGCTCACCCTGAGCCACCTCATACATGAAGTATGAACTAATCTTCCAATATCCCCAAAGTAATGGCTTCCACTGAAACATGTGCAGTTTAAGGGAACATATAACATCCTTATTTCCTTAGATAACCCATTCCATTTTGAGATAATTCAATTAATTAAGATATATTCTCTATATTTAGTTAAAATTTCCTGCTGTACCATGAATTCCACTTCCTCCCACTTTGCTCCATAGAGTCAATACTAATACATCTGGTATATGACAGATCTTCAAAGTTTAAATGTAAAGTTTGTATAGTTCCTCCTTAAATCTTCCATTATGTAGGGATGATAGTCTCAGTTCTTTCATCAAATCCTTCCATGACTAATATAATTTAAATTTCTCATCATTCTAATAACCCTCATCCAGAACATTTACATATGTCAATGTTCATTTTAAAATATTACATACAAGAGAGATTAAAATACCTCAGAGGTTGTCGACAAGGGCAAAGTATAATGGAACTATCAGAATATACTTTTATTAGTGAAACAATTAGGTTTTGTTTTTGTCCTGAGTTTTTTTTTTTGTTGTTGTTGTTGTTTGTTTGTTTCTTCTTGTTGTTGTTGTTCATTTGATTTTGCCTGTCATATAATAATTATTGTCTATATATAGAAAAAAAACTAAAAAATCCAATAAAACTGACAATTCCACATAAAATTTTGTCTATCCTCACTTCCCATAGTTGGATTTTTAAACTTACTGAAATAATTGAATTAAGTATATGAAAATGGGCCTGTGGAAAATAGAGGCAGAAGTGAAAGTTTCAAAAATGTTGAATTAAAATCTTACTTCTGAAATACTAACTCATTTAATTAATGTTAAAATAAATTGAATTTGACTTCCGGCCAAGATGGCGGAGAGGAAATACACTTCTGTGTAATCTCCGTGTTTTTCTCTCACTATTCATTTCATTTCATGCCTCTGAATTAATGCTCGACTGAAAAAAAAAACCATACAATTACTTACCAAGAGAAACCATCCTTGAGACTCGTCAAGAAAGGTCTGTTTTTGCGCGAGGGCGGGGACGGTATTTGGAAGCAGTCTGCGGGTAGCAGCAGCTGCAACCAGAGCACAGATAGCAGCTCAGAACCGGGTGGAGCGGAGAGGGGGTAGGACCGCAGCCGTCTCTGCGGTGAGAGCTTTGCTATAGGAGCAAGTCAGCAGCCCAGCAGAGAAGCTAAAAACACCGGGGTGAAGAATACAATCCCAAACAGCTGGAGTTTCTAGGGACCTGGCCACCCCTCCCCCACAGTGTCTTAGCCCGCTCGGATCTCAGAGCGCTCGGATCTCAGTGCGCAGGCGCCATAGCACAGTAGGACCTGTGCCTCACGAATACCCTGCCCCTCCCCCAAAGAAAGCAGCCTCCATTCAAGGGGTTTTTTTTTTTCTTCTGTTTCTTTGATAGTTTGTCTTTGATAAATAGACAGAATGAGCAAGAAACTGAAAAAGAATTTAACCCTGGACAGCTTTTATACAGATAAAGAGCAGACTCCAAACCCTGAGGAGACTAAAAACAAACAGTCCCCAGGTGAATCCCCGAAGGAGGAGACCTTATATCCCTCAGCACAGATGAATCTCATGGAGGAAATTAAAAAGGCTCTCACAAGGGAGCTAGAAGAAAAATGGGGAAAGGAGAGGGAGGCTCTGCAAAAGGAGAGGGAGGCTTGGCAAAAGAGCCTGGAGAAGTCAGTTAAAGAGAGAGTGGATAAAGAAACCAAATCCTTGAAAAATAGGATTGGTGAACTGGAAACAGAAAACAGCTCTCTAAAAAACAAAATTGGCGAAATGGAAAAAAATTCCACAGAACAAAAGAACTCAATTGGACAATTAGAAAAAGATCTTAAAAAAGTGAGTGAAGAAAATACCTCACTGAAAATCAGGGTCGAACAATTGGAATTGAATGACTCGAGGAGACAAGAAGAATCAGTCAAGCAAATCCAAAAAAATCAAACAATGGAAAAGGATGTGAAATACCTTCTGGGGAAGACAACAGACCTGGAAAACAGATCCAGGAGAGACAACCTGAGAATCATCGGACTTCCAGAAAAGTATGATGAAAAAAAAAGCCTGAACACTATCTTCCAGGAAATTATCAAAGAGAACTGCCCAGAAGTCATAGAAACAGAAGGTAAAATAGACATTGAAAGAATTCATCGATCCCCTACTGAAAGGGATCCTAAAATCAAAACACCAAGGAATATAGTGGCCAAATGCCAGAACCCTCAGGCAAAGGAAAAAATACTGCAAGCGGCTAGAAAAACCCAATTCAAGTATCAAGGAGCCACAATAAGGATCACCCAGGATCTGGCAGCATCCACATTAAAGGATCGAAGGGCCTGGAATATGATATTCCGAAAGGCTAAGGAACTTGGTATGCAACCAAAAATAACTTACCCAGCGAGATTGAGCATCTTTTTCCAGGGAAAAGATGGTCATTCAACGAAATAAGCGAATTTCATCTATTTCTGATGAAAAAGCCAGAACTTAACAAAAAATTTGATCTACAAGCACAGAACTCAAGAGAAATCTAAAAAGGTAAAGATTAATCTTGGGAACTATATTTCGGCTGTAAAGATGTATAAAAAATACATGTATACCTTGTTCTAGAAACTAGTTGAGGAAAGGACATTGTACTAGAAAAAAGGGAAAGTGGGGGTACTACATTTCATGAAGAGGCAAAGAAAACCTAGTATATCTGAGAGAAAGAATGGAGAGGAATGAAAATAGTGAGTATTTTACTGCTTTCAGAATTGGCAGTAAGAGAAGAATTTTAGACATATTCAATCTATGGTGAAACTTCTCCCCCTCATTGAAAAGTGAGAAGGGAAAAGTGAAAAAGGAAGGAATAAGCTAAGTGGAAGGGAATACGGGAACTGGGAGGGTAAGGGGTAAGTTGGGGGGGGAACTCTAAGGGGAGGGGAGGGATACTGAAAAAGGGAGGGCTGTGAGAAGCAAGGGGAGCTCACAAGCTTAATACTGGGAAGGGGGGTAAGGGAGGGGGTAAGGGAGTAAGAAGGGAGAAAAGCATAAACCGGGGTCAACAAGATGGCAAGTAATACAGAATTGGTCATTTTAACCATAAATGTGAACGGGGTAAACTCCTCTATAAAGAGGAAGCGGTTAGCAGAATGGATTAAAAGCCAGAATCCTACAATATGTTGTATACAGGAAACACACCTGAAGCGGGGTGATACATGCAGGTTAAAGGTAAAAGGTTGGAGCAAAATCTACTATGCTTCAGGTGAAGCCAAAAAAGCAGGGGTAGCCATCCTGATCTCAGATCAAGCTAAAGCAAAAATTGATCTAATCAAAAGAGATAAGGAAGGGCACTATATCTTGCTAAAGGGTAGAATGAATAATGAAGAAGTATCTATATTAAATATATATGCACCAAGTAGTGTAGCATCTAAATTCCTAAAAGAGAAATTAAGAGAGCTGCAAGAAGAAATAGACAGTAAAACTATAATAGTGGGAGATCTCAACCTTGCACTCTCAGAATTAGATAAATCAAACCACAAAATAAATAAGAAAGAAGTCAAAGAGATAAATAGAATACTAGAAAAATTAGATATGATAGATCTCTGGAGAAAATGTAATGGGGACAGAAAGGAGTACACCTTCTTTTCAGCAGTTCATGGAACTTATACAAAAATTGATCATATATTAGGACATAAAAACCTCAAACTCAAATGCAGTAAGGCAGAAATAGTGAATGCATCCTTTTCAGACCATGATGCATTGAAAATTACATTCAATAAAAAGCCACAGGAAAGTAGACCAAAAAATAATTGGAAACTAAATAATCTCATACTAAAGAATGATTGGGTGAAACAGCAAATTATAGACATAATTAATAACTTCATCCAAGAAAATGATAATAATGAGACATCATACCAAAATGTATGGGATGCAGCCAAAGCGGTAATAAGGGGAAATCTCATATCTCTAGAGGCCTATTTGTATAAAATAGAGAAAGAGAAGGTCAATGAATTGGGCTTGCAACTAAAAATGCTAGAAAAGGAACAAATTAAAAACCCCCAATCAAACACTAAACTTGAAATTCAAAAAATAAAAGGAGAGATCAATAAAATTGAAAGTAAAAAAACTATTGAATTGATTAATAAAACTAAGAGTTGGTTCTATGAAAAAACCAACAAAATAGACAAACCCTTAGTAAATCTGATTAAAAAAAGGAAAGAGGAAAATCAAATTGTTAGTCTTAAAAATGAAAAGGGAGAACTCACCACTAACGAAGAGGAAATTAGAGCAATAATTAGGAGTTACTTTGCCCAACTTTACGCCAATAAATTCGACAACTTAAATGAAATAGAAGAATACCTCCAAAAATATAGCTTACCTAAACTAACAGAGGAAGAAGTAAATATCCTAAACACTCCTATCTCAGAAAAAGAAATAGAACAAACTATCAATCAACTCCCTAAGAAAAAAACCCCAGGACCAGATGGATTTACATCTGAATTCTATCAAACATTTAAAGATCAATTAACTCCAATGCTAAATAAACTATTTGAAGAAGTAGGGATTGAAGGAGTCCTACCAAACTCCTTTTATGACACAGATATGGTACTGATACCTAAACCAGGTAGGCTGAAAACAGAGAAAGAAAATTATAGACCAATCTCCCTAATGAATATTGATGCTAAAATCTTAAATAAAATATTAGCAAAAAGATTACAGAAAATCATCCCCAGGATAATACACTATGACCAAGTAGGATTTATACCAGGAATGCAGGGCTGGTTCAATATTAGGAAAACTATTAACATAATTGACTATATCAACAACCAACCAAACAAAAACCATATGATCATTTCAATAGATGCAGAAAAAGCATTTGATAAAATCCAACAGCCATTCCTAATAAAAACACTTGAGAGCATAGGAATAAAAGGACTTTTCCTTAAAATAGTTAGGAGCATATATTTTAAACCTTCAGTAAACATCATATGCAATGGGAAAAACTGGAACCTTTCCCGTAAGATCTGGAGTGAAGCAAGGTTGCCCACTATCACCATTATTATTCAATATTGTATTAGAAACACTGGCCTCTGCAATAAGAGTCGAGAAAGAGATTAAAGGAATTAGAGTAGGCAATGAGGAAACCAAACTATCACTCTTTGCAGATGATATGATGGTATACCTAGAAAACCCCAGAGATTCTACTAAAAAGCTATTAGAAATAATTCATAATTTTAGCAAAGTAGCAGGATACAAAATAAATCCCCATAAATCCTCAGCATTCTTATACACCACCAACAAAATCCAAGAGCAAGAGATACAAAGAGAAATTCCATTCAAAATAACTGTTGATAGCATAAAATATTTGGGAATCTACCTACCAAAGGAAAGTCAGGAATTATATGAGCAAAATTACAAAAAAGTTTTCACACAAATAAAGTCAGACTTAAATAATTGGAAAAATATTAAGTGCTCTTGGATAGGCCGAGCAAATATAATAAAGATGACAATACTCCCTAAACTAATCTATTTATTTAGTGCTATACCAATCAGACTTCCAAGAAAATATTTTAATGATTTAGAAAAAATAACAACAAAATTCATATGGAACAATAAAAAGTCGAGAATCTCAAGGGAATTAATGAAAAAAAAATCAAATGAAGGTGGTCTAGCTGTACCTGATCTAAAATTATATTATAAAGCAGCAGTCACCAAAACCATCTGGTATTGGCTTAGAAATAGATTAGTTGATCAGTGGAAAAGGTTAGGTTCACAAGACAGAATAGTCAACTATAGCAATCTAGTGTTTGACAAACCCAAAGATTCTAAATTTTGGGATAAGATTTCATTATTTGATAAAAACTGCTGGATAACTGGAAATTAGTATGGCAGAAATTAAGCAAGGACCCACACTTAACACCACATACCAAGATAAGATCAAAATGGGTCCAAGACCTAGGCATAAAGAACGAGATTATAAATAAATTAGAAGAACATAGGATAGTTTATCTCTCAGACTTGTGGAGGAGAAAGAAATTTGTGACCAAAGATGAACTAGAGACCATTACCAATCACAAAATAGAAAATTTTGATTATATCAATTAAAAAGCCTTTGTACAAACAGAACGAATGCAAACAAGATTAGTAGGGAAGTAACTAACTGGGAAAACATCTTTACAATTAAAGGTTCTGATAAAGGCCTCATTTCCAAAATATATAGAGAACTGACTCAAATTTATAAAAAATCAAGCCATTCTCCAATTGATAAATGGTCAAAGGATATGAACAGACAATTTTCAGATGAAGAAATTGAAACTATTACCACTCACATGAAAGAGTGTTCCAAATCACTATTGATCAGAGAAATGCAAATTAAGACAACTCTGAGATATCACTACACTCCTGTCAGATTGGCTAAGATGACAGGAAAAAACAATGATGAATGTTGGAGGGGATGCGGGAAAACGGGGACATTGATGCATTGTTGGTGGAGTTGTGAACGAATCCAGCCATTCTGGAGAGCGATCTGGAATTATGCCCAAAAAGTTATCAAACTGTGCATACCCTTTGATCCAACAGTGTTTCTATTGGGCTTATACCCCAAAGAGATACTAAAAAAGGGAAGGGGACCTGTATGTGCCAAAATGTTTGTAGCAGCCCTGTTTGTAGTGGCTAGAAACTGGAAAATGAATGATGCCCATCAATTGGAGAATGGCTGGGTAAATTGTGGTATATGAACGTTATGGAATATTATTGCTCTGTAAGGAATGACCAGCAGGATGAATACAGAGAGGCTTGGAGAGACCTACATGGACTGATGCTAAGTGAGATGAGCAGAACCAGGAGATCATTATACACTTCGACAACGATATTGTATGAGGATGTATTCTGATGGAAGTGGATTTCTCTGACAAAGAGACTTAACTGAGTTTCATTGGAGAAATGATGGACAGAAACAGCTACACCCAAAGAAGGAATACTGGGAAATGAATGTGAACTATTTGCAATTTTGATTTTCTTCCCGAGTTATTTTTACCTTCTGAATCCAATTCTCCCTGTGCAACAAGAGAACTGTTTGGTTCTGCAAATATGTATTGTATCTAGGATATACTGCAACATGTTTAGCATATATAGGACTGCTTGCCATCCTGGGGGGGGGGGGGGAGGAGGGAGGGAGGGGAAAAAAACGAAACATAAGTGATTGCAAGGGATAATGTCGTGTAGAAATTATCCTGGCATGGATTCTGTCAATGCGAAGTTATTATTAAATAAAATAAAATTTATTATAAAAAAAAAAAAAAAAAAAAAAAAATAAATTGAATTTACCATAAGCAAATGATAATTTCTTTGAAGTTCAGTTTCCTAATCTTTGATGTGGCATATCTATACCTATATATATATATATATGTATATATATACATATATACATATATATATATACACACACACATACATACATACCATATATATGTATACACACACACACATACACATATATTGCTTTAAGTATTTCAGATACTGTTAAATGTGTGTACTTAATTTAATGTGCTTCCATAAAGTTTGGCATTTTCCAGTAAGCAACAGCATGTTAGCAATAGACATAGAAATGGAAAGTCAATTTCCAGGAGTTGCTAAGAACCACTATTCAAATAGATATTCAAGAAATAGAGCCATAGAGAGAATTTATTAATGACCTGAAAGGTATGCATTTTTATGTATCAAATGAGATAATATGTGTAAAACATTTTTACCATTCTCAAAGCCCTACATAAATGTTAGCTGTCACTGTCATCATCATTGTTCATGCCTGATATGATTACCAATTATGTCTGCAGAAAATTCGAAAAGAACAATGACTTAATGGGAGAGGTACCTGCATAGGTATAACGTAATGGGGATAGGCATCTAGGATGACACAATGGAGGGAGGTACTGGAGAGGTTACTGGTATTTTCATGATATCTAAAATGGATAGACCTTTATCCTGTCAAACATTAAGATAGCCTAAAGATATAAAACCTTTATCTCATTAGACATTAAGAGGGAAAGGTTATAACCTGAGGCAGAGTAACTAAATAGGAGAATTGGAGAAACTAGGTCAGGACATTAAAAAGGAACTGTGGCATAACAACATGAACTTAGTAGAAAATGTAAAACATAAGAGCCAAAACCAAAGAACAATTTCAAGGAACACAACATGGACAAATTGTTTTATGATTTTTTAAAATGGGAAGTGTTTAAGATTGATATCAACAATAGGGTAGCTCAAAAGAAATTTGCAGAGTTAAGGAAAAAAAAAGTAATTATACATATGAGGTGCAGAGGAAGAATAGGCACATAGGCATAAAAAGGGGGAGGATGGCTCAGAGTTCTGAAAATCTACTATGAAGAAAGGGTTAAATAGGCAACACTACATATATACCATGGAGGGTGTATACCTTCAAAATCTATAGAGATATAATGGGGGAGAGATGGGCAGACTGGGATGCAAAGGGTGTAAGAAGAAAACAAAGGAGGTATACATGGATGAGGGGAGATTAAGTAATATCAAGGTAAATTAGGAGCAGAATTGAAACAAGGATTCAGCAGGGATAGTGTGTGTATATATATAGGGGGGGGTCAAGGTATGGATGGGTCTGGG